>NC_050601.1:6561439-6588939 GCF_013368585.1 Megalops cyprinoides | reverse complement strand
CACACAAGGAGAGAGGAAGAGAGTGGCAGCATCAACATTATCTCCAGCCTGAAAGCTTGTGCACACAGACCACACGGTGTGTGGGGACCGAATAATTCTGAGCAGGAAGATTTATTAACAGGATGGTTAAGACACATGTGCAAGTGAAGGGCCTAAGACAGCACTGACAGCACATTGTCTGTACCTGACCTTCAGGTAAAGCCAGCAGTACTTGCTGTGATTATTATTACAGAGCATCATAATAATACAAACAGCATACAGCTCAATATGATACAGCCCATAGCACATAGTCCACATACAGGGTAAAGTTGAGCAATTTTATGCACAAACCCCTGGGTGCAACCACTCAAGCATGAACCAGAAATCAAATAATCATGGGCGCTGCATTAGAAATCAAGAATCATGCAATCATATGTGCACTCATCTCTCATGCACTTTCACATGCTGCATCACAGAGACATATTTACACTTATTTATATGAGACAGACTTTCTCTCTATGCTTTTCCCTGACGTAAAATATCAAAGCAAAATATCTGGAGGAAAGTACCATAAACTAAGTCTTATTAAATTTTCTTTTATGTTCCACGTTGTTCAGTATAATCATTCTGCCCTCCGAAACAGAGAAACTGTGATCCTTTTCAGACATTCCAAGTTAGGGTTTATTTATGAGGCAGCCACTACTATGAGGCTGTGTGTCTGCACAGGAAAACACAAAATAAACACGTCACCCTCAAGCAACCACTACACAAACAATACACACACACACACTACATAAACACACACAGATACAGACCGCAACAAGGAGCTCAATTCCCCAAACAAGCTGGTGGCTCGATAACAGGAATGTTCTATTTGGCCAGATTTTTAGACAGTTGCCGTATCAGTTTGTCAGTGTGTGTTTGTGAATTTTTGTCAGATCCTCAGCAGATCGGTAGGTGTATGTATCTGTTTTAGTCTGCACAATGAAGCCACAGTGTCATGTGTGTGTGTGTGTGTGTGTGTATGTGTTTGGTTTCACCTCTGTACCTCTACTCTCCCCAATGGCTGTCAGGACTCCCTCAATCTCCATCTTTATGGGAAGCTCTGGTTACATTAGACACCTGTTTCCATTTAACTAGGGTTTCCCCTGACACTCCCCCTGTCTCTAATGACTGATGTCACTGTGATACGCATGAACCACACATTCTTTGTTCTAGGAAAACACAGAAAATTATATTAGAAGGGATTATTTCTGCAACAATGTTTTCATTTCTGTTAAATAATTCCAGTGTATGTGGAGGTCAGTGATGTCGTTGGGAGGCCAATGTAAAACCAGACCAGAATATTTCTTTCTGTCAGAATCAGCGTAAGGAAACTCTGTGACATCAATGACCCTTGCCATGTGATCATCAGTGGGAGAGAGAATCTGTGACATCACTGACCTTTGCCATGTGAGCATCAGTGGAGGCTCTGTAACATCACTAACAGTCTCCTTGTGTCAATGGAGAGAGACTCTGTGACATCACTGACTTTCTTCCTGTGAGTCAGTGAGGATAGAAAGACACAATGATATCACAGGTCCTCTCTCTGTCGGTGTTAGTGGTGAGGAGTGGGAGGCCCAGTGTTTTATGGGAAGACAGAAAAGCTGAGGAATGTCATGTACAGTAAAAGGAGTTAGGTGAGGTGTAATGACATGTAATTATGGGCCTGGCTCATGGCTCACAGTCTCTCTCTCTCTCTCTCACACACACACACACACACACACACACACACACACACAGACACACACACACATATGCACACACACATATGCACAAAATCAAACTGAATATGCCCAGACATATAACCAATATGACCAGAGCGCATGGCAACCACTTCCATATATTCAGACAATCCTGCAAACATATTCACAAAGACATGTGAACCACAATGAAAGAATGCATAACCCCAGCCTCTCTATCTCTCTGTCTCTGTCTCCCTCTCTCTCTCTCTCTCTCTCACACACACACACACACAAGAATGAACATGCTCAACAAGCTCTGGGGTATTCAAACTGTAAAATCCCAGGCACATGCAATATTGGAAGCAGTAGATGTAATTTGTTGGGGAGGTTAAGAGGTAGAAGCCCGTGTGGGAACCTGTTTGTTCCTAAAAGTACAGTAAAAACTTGGAAGTCCTACATGCACAGACTCCACGTGCTACACGGGGAGTTAAATGATGGATAGCCAGATAAGACGAGAGAGGCCCAAAATATAGGTTCTGATTTAAAGCCTTGCTCACAGCCATCTCTCACAACTTGTTCTGACTTCGCTCCATATATTTTAGTGACACCTAGACAGGGGGGAAAGAAAGAGGTTCAAACAATGCACAGAGCACTGAAAAGATGAGACTATAACCATGTCGCACTGGCCCTCACCGACCCGACACACCGAAAAGAGAGACAATCAATACTAGACCTTTTCGAGAAGCTTTTCAGTGATGGAGTTATCGAATTGCAAGACCCTCACTTTTTCACTTTCAGTTACTCTCTGCTGTTGTAAAAAGTAATCAAGGGCCCAACCCCATCTATCACCACTTTCACCTCCACAGTGCTGTACCACCCCAGAGACCCCTGTGACACATAGCATTGCACCAATCACTTCACCAGTTCTCATGCCAGGGACCTGCACTTGCGTCAGCTGCTGTATGTCTGTGTCAGGAATCTATACATGATCAGTTTAAAACAGGACAATTGCAACCGCCGTGACCCTTTGGGAATCGACCTTGCAGTAGAACTGATTTACGATCTCCTCTCTCGGCTCAGGCCATTCACACAAATAAGCCTGTCATGAATTACGAGTACTTGCCGCCAGACACGATAGCTAGATCGTTTAAACAACAAAAAAAAAAGTACGAATTGAGCAATATTTCATCGGTCCCTGTGAAAATGTGACTGGAGAAACATGGCCTTAGACCAAATCTACATTTTAGAATTTTCTGTCAGGTATTTTTATGGGCGAGTGGGGTACGTGGGGGTGATGGCCTTGGTCCCGCTATTGGGGTGACAGGAACAAACCATATGGAAAGCATTTCACACCGGCACATAGCTCAGGAGGACAACCCTTGGAGAGGCTTATCATGAGATGATCTTATTATGAATGTATTTATAAGATGACAGAGCGTACAGATGGGAGAACGTTTTTCTTGTTAGTGTGTGAGTGGGTCCGCCAGCTTTGACAGACTTGAGCTCTCTTGCAGTGTCCTGCTGTAGCACTGAAACTGCTGGGAGACCTCAGACAGACACGCTGTCTAGGCAGGTCAGCCATTGCCAAAAGCTCACACTGCACATTGGCTCAGGGTCCACTAAACAAGTGTTTAAGAACCATGGAGGTAAAAACAATGTAACCCGAATAAAAAGGAAACGGAGAGACAAAGGCTGCTGCCCAGGGGTCAGCGAGCGCGCTACGTTGAAGAGTACAGTGTTGCCACGCTGGTTGCGAACGACATCTCACATTTCTGCGTGTCGAATTTTTATTTAACGGTTGTCAGTACTCCGTCACAGCAGGGTAAACAAAACACCAGGCCAAAAATGGTCCCGCAGATGTCTTGATTGATGGGAAAACCTGGTTTCATCCCGTTTCCTTTGTTTTAACGTGGTGCATGTCCCAGACTGAGTCTTAACTGAGTCTTGATACCGTGATTACATAGTGCTGAACACATTTCTGCAACGTGAAATGTGGAAGGTGAAATGTGGAACGTGAAATGAGACAGTACAATATACATATTGCAGCAACTGCAACAAATATAAAAAGTCAATTAAGAAAGAAACCCTGTTGATTTCAGGTGCCTACATCAAGATCTACCATTGACTGCACCTATATAATAGACAATAGACGACAATATTTGACCTGATCTTACCTCGGCGCAACCACACCGCAGACACGCCGCAAGCAATGCAAGCTGCAGAAGCCACGAGCTCATCTTGCTACCCAGAGTCGAGGCTCCGCGATAGACTGTGCATTTAGGGCGGCGCGAGGCAGTCACTCCTCAGCACTTGGCGCGGGGACAGCGGCTGGCTCCTCGGACCCCTCACGCGCAGGCACGCACACGTCCGTCTCCGGCAAATACCTTGCGCATCCGATGCAATTGCGCTGCTTAGCGAGTGCCCGCTTTTGGCAGATTTCTGTCTCAATTCCACTGTGGAAACTCCAGAGAGGCAAGGTCTGAAGTCAGAAGTATGCGATATCCATTGAAACAGAGTCGATATTATTACTCTTGAACGTAATTGCACCGCCTAAAATTCAAATTCCGACGTAAAAACACATGTAAGAAAAAAAATCCTTGCAAGAAAATGTTTACAAAAACCAAGGTTGGACGTCTCCAGTTAATTCAAATAAGTCTACACTTAAACTTGTCCTTTCCCCGATATCACATAAAATATCGCTTTACCCTGATAAGAGCGTATCCTGGGAGAAAAATGAGTGACCAATAAAATAAGCTCGTTCAATAAAAAAAAATAAGGTGCTTTCAGTTTTCTAGAACTTTGTGAGGCTTAAAAAGTCGTTTCTACGGCTTCTCCGTGAACAGCGGTTCAAGTGAAGAAGAAACGTTTATGTATATAAATTAAGTATTTCTCAATATCTCGGTGTGTGACATGTCAATACGACATCTAGTAGCAGAAACAAAAAATCCAGCAAAGGGACACTTTTCGTCACCAAAATAAATGGCCAACTTACCAAGCCCCTTTCATTGCATTAGCATTAAATCTATATCCTTCAAACTGAAACATAAAACTTTTAGTTTGTCTTCACTTCTCGCTACGCCTACGAGCGTGTATCATCCGTTCCATGCCGTGTACTAGAGCGCAGTGCATTGTAGCGCGTGGTGGAGCTGAGAAACCAAATTTCTTTGTAAGCTTATCAAGGCTGCTTCAGGTTCCGAATGCTTCAGCGCTGTTCTATTCTGATTACACTGGATGCTGTTCGAGCTTTTCCAACTGAAGTTTGTATCACTCCCCCCGCCCCTTTAAAGCATGTCTGTAATGTCCATATTTGGGACAGGGGGGGCTCTTGGAGAAAAGCATAAGAAAACGTTGAACGCAGATGTCTTAAAGGGGAAGTCTGATGTGGCTCGTGAGAAAGTTGAGTCGGCCGGTCTTTAAGACAAGTGTCGAATATGTTGTCTGCACGTCGTTGAATAGCCAGTTAATATAATATTTTCAGCGATCTGTCATAGCATAAAAAGCTACAGTAAAATCCAGTGGTTGTTGAATACAGTAGAATATTTAAGGTAGATTAATATCTACAAGTATAACATAGCACTTATTTGTTCTTCAGCTTTCATTCCCTGTAGCGGCTGTCGTCTGAATTATCACGTAGCGTTTTTCTACATTTACATTTACTTATATTCATTTCGTAAACCCCTTACAAATCAACATTAAAACAGTCAAATAATGAATTGTAATAACATTCGGCGCTATAATAAAATAAAACACATTCTCCTTTTTCGTCAAAAAAAAGACGAAACACATGCCTCACACACATGCACATGAGAAAATGAGAAAATGTTGAATGTTGAAATTCCATAATGCATGCCATTTCTTCAGCACGTCGTTACCACCACATAATAAAGAACAATGGCAAAAATGTCACATGTTGTATAGGGTTCCTTCTCCATAAAAAGTAAACCATACTTCAGTTAAAAGATACAGGTATGAAAATGAAGTTAGAGAAGCGAATGGACTGAGTCATTACCAATCATCACCAGTCATTACAGAATGGTCTTATGTACAGTTTGCTTCAGATATTTCTGGTGTGCTCCTGTTTGGGTCTCAGATCATTATGCTAGATGGATACTCATATCAAGTATTGTTTAATGTTGTGTTAATACTTAGTGGTTGAATATGCCTGTATTAAAATGAGAGAAAAGAAAGCATTGCTAGTCATGAAAATACGAGTGTGTTTCTCCCGCCGAGCCCTAATAATGAACATCATTTCGTGACGTACAGCTCATTCGATCCATTCAGGCATGCTGGATTGCGGCTCTCGTCACGTTGCCGAATGGCGGAGTATTAATTGCCCAGGGGACGCTAAGGAGATGATGAATGGAGCTGCTATCTGGTCCCCAGGCGGAAAGATGATTCATGGCGAGGCAGTATGAATGCGAGCAGGGACACATCAGCAGCCACATCTGACACGGTGACGTCTGTACATCTGTGGCAGGACCACCAATCTCATTTACCGCCGAATGCGTTTATACAGAGGCGAAGAGAGGGGGGGTTGTTCTCTAGACAACACGCCTTGATGTTCAGCCAGGGCGTTTCAAGTAATATGATAACAACAAAAGAGTGACACCTAGTTCTACGGCTAGGCCCTTGTCAGATTTAAATATGTGTAGCTCCAGGTTAAACTCAGGATGGATTATCTAGTGCGTTGACTTCCTCTCTTTTGATATGCTTGCTAAATGCATGTCACGGGTGAACGAGTGTTTTGACAGAAAAATGAGATTCGTCTTCTTTAGGTCTTCCTTATGTTCAGAATTAAATGGCAAATTGTGTGCTAAGGGTTTGATTTGGATTTGGACTGAATGAAGTGCACACCAATTGCAGCAGGAGCAGCACTCTTTTCAAATGCAGTCGTTGCCATGACTGTCCAGTCATTGAGTATTCAGAGGTTCCCATAGCATCACCCAAAGCGAAGGAAGTAAAAGGTGTGCTAAATATCACAGGCATGCTATTTTTAGACTTTATGACCTTTTATTTCTGCATATGTAGAGTGACGAAATGTTGGGGCTGTGTTGTCTCTGAGTCAACTACCCTAAATCCAAATTATAACCTAAAACAGAGCGTTCTGATACAGTTTGTGAGATAATCCACATAAGCGCACATTGCTTTGGGAGGACACTGTATTGTGGGCCAGATTAAATGATATCGACTCAAACGGTGGTCGAAAGCAGCAAATCTCTTTCAGTAATTGTGTGGTGTTCTGAGACGGCAATATTTGCCTCAATAAGTGTAGCCAAAAAGCTAATATCATCAGATTTGCAACGATGTGAATACAGCATAATTGTCCCTCTGTGTAGTATTTCACTGTTTGAAGGCATGCCACATGCTGTGCTATGTGATTCTGTACAATATGGTGCATTCATGCGCTGTGGATGTGGACCGCACTGTTCTATCTGTCTGGAGCGTGTCAGGATTGTGGGGGTATCTGTGATTGGGGGTGCTGTGGAGAAGGCTTTGATTTTAATCCCAGAGCCCCCTTTTACTGGCCTTTCTCTATTTACTGTCCTGAGTCGGGTGGATCCCCAGAAGCCAGCAGTGGGTGGCTGCGGGTTTGTGGCAATTCAGCTCCCAACAAAAGCCATGAAGAGATGCGTTGTGCTGGCTGAGGAGCGGATCAGAGGTCAAGTCTGGTTGAAGCTGTTGGACGGTTTTCAAGAACCTTTCCCTCCCTCCCCTTCTCCCTCTCCCTCTCTAGCCTTCGCATGAAAGTCTTGTGACAAGTGTGGAATAGTGACAGAAAAGTTTGCGCCTGTCTGTGGCCGAAAAGCTTGTGAGCACATTCTCGAGGGGGACCCATCAAGGGTATTGAGCTCCTCAGCAATCCCCTCTGCACTGCTGATGGAAGAGGAGGAGGTGGTGGCTGCTGTACTTCTGTGGGTCAAAAAAATCCTCTGGGGAACACAGACTGTCAACTTCTGAATATTAGAATGGAATTATGCGCCATTCTAGAATGTTCCACCCAACTGCCACCTGACATTCCACCATCCTTCTGCACCTTAACTCCTAAAGAGCGTCGTTAGCAACCAGAATGCTACAAGAGAACCAAGAAAGAACACAGAGAACACAGTCTCTCTGAGAAGTGCTACCTGTTACCGTGCATATACCACACACACATAGACACATATACTGTACATACAAACACACATAACCACTTAGCCATTGTGGCATACTTGTGAGGTCTCCTTACAGTTGCCATCATATTCCAGAGACTCCTTCCATATCTGGAATAAGAGCATCTTGAGGTTGCACTGACTACTGTTAAAAAATAACCAATGCAACAAGAATCTTAACTGAAAGGAGTATGAACGGTTTTGTGAATGAAAATGAGAGTTGCAATGTGAATTATAATGTAGATGGTATTGAAATGGGCACTACAGTAATGTGAAAGTCATTGTTAAATGGCTTGGGATAGGAAGCGGAGATATAACGGCGGATTACTTGAGGAACCTAAATGGGACCAATCTTGAGAACGATCTTCTGCTTGTTTGACAAGTAACTGTTAAAAAAAAAAAAAAAAAAAAAGAACGGGGACCTTATTGGCGATGCGCTGTGAAGCTCTCAGCGTTTCTCAGAGCTCCTCGCAGATGAACGGGACTCCATCACAACTGGTGAGCAGACGGAGTGGAGAATGAAACAAACTGCATTGTTTGTGTTCCCGAGGCAATGGCAGAGGAAGCTGACACACTGCACTAAATATACGCAGCACAGGACATGCACAGAGCAGCTGGCTGTAAGGAATATTAATTATGAATTTAATAACGGTTGACGACAGATAATATAGGATAAATACGATGCACTGACGGGAAAAACATTGGGGTTGACGCAAAGATGAAATCTGAGCAAAGAGACAGAGCGATAATAAATAGGTTTGGAAGGACGGCTGCCCAACCCTGTTGAATGTACTTTTGTAGGTCCTTCTGGATGAGAGCATCTGCCAAATGAATGAATGTTAATGTACACGTATTGTACACACACAAACACACATTTTTAGATGTGCCAAGTGTTCGCAAGATTGTGTGTGCGTGTGTGTGTGGGTGTGTGTGTGTGTGTGTGTGTGTGTGTGTCTGTGTTGGATGGGGTAGAGGTATGTGTGTTCCAGCCTAACTGAACAGCAGAGGACGTTGTCATAAGAGAGCTACTGGGATAGGAGCCCAGAGCTGATTCAGTTTCATATTGCATTCCAGGTGCAACCATGACCACATATGGCTTCACTGGGAAGGTCTGTGCTGGTAGATGCTCAAGCATCTCGGGCACTGTGGTATGAATGGTGACAACACACAAATCACTATCACAACTGTGACAGGTGAACAGCAGCATACTGCACCAACCTCACTGTGGTGATCCATTTCTGCTCCACATGACAACTCAGTTTCGTTTGGCAGCCTTCCCTTCTTCCACTAACAAAACGGCTTCCCCTCCATCCGCAGCCTTTAACTCTGGGTCATATTTTCCCCTCGGCCCCTGGCACATCAGTTTCAGATCCCCCCCTCCCTCGCTCTGCTCGCCCCATGTGCTTGTTATCTGGATCAAAACAAATCTGATTGACAAAACTATTTACTGCGCTAACCCGCCAGACAACAAAGCCGTTGGCCGTTTATCGGTATAATTTACGATTTGTTTGATTCATTGTTTTCCATCCGAATAAGCTGAATGATAGACTTTAAATACTGTATAAGGTAGCCAGCTGTTCCAGACACTACACAATAGCCTCCATGGAAAGGTTATTTATATGCTGTTGAAAAGTACCCTACCTGCCTATCCGAATTTGTATGTCTTTCCATTACAGTAATGTTATGGTTGTCCTGTCCTTTCCCTCTATTGAGTTACTACGATCCAGTGCGATTGAAACACACTGTCATTTTTAAAGACTTCATGGTTCTGACAAAACCCACAAACAACATAAACATGAGAACATTTAAGAAGGATGTGGCTATTTAATAAAACATTATTCAAGTACAATAAAATAGATCATATGTGGATCAAATAGGCACATCATCTTCGATGATCACAGGTTTTGGCAGAAGCCAGAGTCAGGTGAGCATGAAATAGAACAGGCAGAGAAACTGATCTTTAAAGTGAGAATTTTGCTGAAGCAGTTTTCATGATAGCAAGCTTGGTCATTTGGTAAGGATTGTTATATTGCAAGAGTAAACAAGAGTAGCCACAGCTGCGGAAAATGAGCTCAAGAACCCTTGACCCCCTTATGGATCTTCTGAGAGCCTCCAGATTTTTTCGAGAGCACTGTCATTTTTCACTGGCAAATAAAGCTCTCTCTGTTTGAGGAAAAGGGTAGCCCTACAGGGAGGGAGAGAGCAGGAGAGAGTGCGTGTGTGCGGAAAAATGCGGTATTAACTTGTCACTTTTATAAGGCGTGATTTGTTATTTATGATCGTGTCCCCGTTTTGATGCAGGTTGTTATGGTTGCAGGTGTCTTGAGGTTATAGTCAGATGCAGAGGTACGGCTTATGATCTGACGGCTGTGGGAAATTCCCCTCTCGCTGTGAGAAGAGTGCGTTTTTTTTTCCTCTGCCGTTGGAAGAGGGCGAGTTGCTCTCCAAAACTTCTAGAGCTCAGCGAGGGGCTTCTTACGGGTACACAGCCCTGTATTTGCACCTCACTCGTTCCATCCCTGGATTCACGTCCACATTAAACACAAATGAAAATGCACGTATTAATCAGGACTTCTTGAATGCGATAGTATTATACAGTAATGACCACAACAGACACTAAACCTGAATAAATGTTCTAAATAAATGTTCTCTGAATAAATGAATAAACGTTCTTACTTTAACGGGGCGTCTTTGTTTCAGACTCACTTTTTGAAAAGTTGTGCATTGCTGAAAGAATTGTTGCTATCCATTCGTGTTATAGCAACCAGTTTGCAATGGTTGGCGAACGTTGTTTGATTTGAACGCATTTACCTTTGCACCATCGCTTTACTCATATCGAACCTGATAAGCTAACTAATGTTTTATTCATTGGAAAACAATCTCCCTTAAACTGATCAGTAGAGTAACCTTTATCTACCTCTCTTGTCAATGAGACAAGTTAATGTATCCTTACGCTGTGCTCTAAGTACACACATGTAATTTTTGGATATGGAGTATCATGTGCGCCCCCCCCCCCCCCCCCCCCCCGTCTCGTGCAGCATATCTCCCTACCAGACATTATGATTTTGAGCCGCTAAAGCCTCCACTTAGCTCTGCATTTTTTCATCTATCCCCCTTCCATCTACGTTCCTGAGCACTCGGCTGCATGCACCTGCGCTCTCAGATCTCTGCCCCTCCTTCCACATCCCTCCGTCTTTCACCCCGCTCTTTCATGTGGTGCTCGGACAGACGGAGGAAGGGAGGGGAAGATGTCTCCCTAGCAAATTAGCGCGGTTTTGCATTTCTGAAGCTTTCCGTCGTTAACGTAAATTATTGCCCGAGAGTGCGAGCGGCTGTATCCGACCACCCAGGTGACGCAGCCGTTTTCCGCGTCGGGCTGGAATCTTCTGGCGGTCTGCTGAGCGCGGCGGAACACCGGGGGGCGGCCGTCCAGGCTGCTGCTGAGTGACCCGCAATTAGGCACGGGGATACGGTTCCAAAAACACATGCACTCGACGGCAGAGCAAGGAGCAAACCGCATGCATTAAGAAACTAGCATCCTTCCAAAAGCGTGGTGTCGGGTACCTGCGATGCTCGGAATACGGCTGTATATATACATATTTTTAGTTAAAGGAAGGTAGTTACGTTGGTCTGCTCTTTTTTATATCCTGACAAACCCAAGCAGAGCAAACTCCTAAAAATATGAACAGGACACATAAAACACGATTTATAAAGTCCACGGATTATTTTGGCAGTCTGTAATGAGCATCACACCCTACGTGATGCTACCTTCCATAAATATTTTTACAGGAAATGTGGTTAAAGATATGCAATTTTTTTTAGGTGAATGGCTATGTATACACTCTCTCTCTCTCTCTCTCTCTCTCTCTCTCTCTCTCTGTGTGTGTGTGTGTGTGTGTGTATGGTTTGTTTTTGAAGATTTAACATATACCATATTCAGTACAGTAAAGATGAGCTAAGATCCCAGTCTCAGACATTCCTTGCAACTTTGCAATTTGTAGAAAGCCTGTTCTTTCCCATGCCTCATAACTATTGTTCTCCCATCCATGCATGGAACACCCAACACCAACTGCAGTAAAATACTGTAAAATGCTGCTGTTGGGCTGTGATATCAGTGTAGATGCCCTGAGCCTTCTCCATAGATTGTGGTGATCAGCATTTAACATTACAGGTGCTGGACTGTTCATCTTTCACAGCTTGCTTCACAATAAAGTGCTAAAACAGGGTTACAGGCAGCCTTGGCACTAGGAGAAAATACAGAGGGGTGTAACTGCAATCCACAGGGATCCACTTGTCAGAAAAAGTCATCAATACTATGCAGCCATGGGGATAAAAGGAGACAACTGGGGGAGTACTGAGGTTCGTCTTGGGGTGCAATGAACCCTTAAGCACCCCAATAGCACTGGGCCTGGTTACAGGAGAGTACAATGTATAGTTTGGGAAGCGAAATTTCCGCATTGTGCGGGAGAGCAGCCTTGAATCTTGACCGCAAAGATGGTCAGGAGGCGGACGGAACGAGAGCAAGGTGGAAGGGCCCGCGTGCGGGAGCTCACGTGGAGCTCCGTGGAGGAAGCGGGCGAGTGAGAGCGCAGGGCTGGCGGGGTGCGTGACGGACCCTGCAATCGCGTTCAAGCACGGTCCTGTCAACATGCAGAGAGAGAGAGAGAGAGAGAAAGAGAGAGGGAAAGAGAGAGAGAGAGAGAGAGAGAGCCGGAATCCTGGGGAAGGAGACTGAGCAGGGAGGGAGTGAGTGACAGCCAGGCATGCCTGGAATGTGGCTTGTATTCAGCAGCACAGAGCCAGACAGAGAGAGGGAGACAGACACGCTCACACAGGGGGACGCGGGAGAGACAGACAGCGTGAGAGGGACGCGAGAGAGCGAGAAAAACAGAACAGGCAGGCAAAGGCGGCAGTGGACACAGTGAGAGAGAGGGAGAGCATTTGGGAGAAAAGTCAGTCACCCACCTTGCCAGTATTGAGAGTTCTGTGCTGACAAAACCGGTACCAGCTCAACGTAATACTGCGCCCGAACACGCAGTCCTGTTGGCCCCTGAGTTATTTGTGAAGAAATCGTTTTCGTGCCTGCTATACGTTCTCCCGAAAAACATGCCCTAACTTTGTTTTTGTTTTTTAGTTTTTTTTTTTTTGGCATCATTCTTCCATAACCTTAAAATGTTCTGCAGGCAACATGTCAGTCATCTTGATATTGGTTCTCTGGGTATGCCAGCATTCGCTTTTTCAGTTTGCTGAGAGGTGACATACCTCTGTCAATTGGCCGAGATGTCTCTGCCAATCAGTTTTACCTTTCCGCTTCAAGTAACCCGAGATGCGGTTCAATAATGCACAGCAATGTAAGTACAGATACCTTTAACGGCACTTTTTCTCTTTCACTCCTGTTTACCTGCTCACCTGTAGGTGTGCCCCCCTCTGATCAGCATCCTACTGAATTAACGCATTAACAATGTAACAGTGAACAAAGAACTCTTCAGAACTGTACTCCGTACAAAATAAAAAAAAAAAAAACAGGCAGCTTTTAATTTCAATATGTCTTTGAAAATAAAATATTGTCCACTGATGAAATAATTGCAAAACACAGGCTACACTGTGAACATATGAGCTTCTGTAAGCTCTGCACTAATGCAAAATAGTAATGTGCAAAATAGCTGTTAGAACCGGCAGTAGAATAGACCCAGACAAAAGCAGATTTCAGACTGGTAAAGCTACAATTGACTACTCTGCACATCAAGTAGTTGAGTGTGAGCTTTATACAGATTGCTAATCAGATCTTAAAAGAAGACAGACCTGAATCAGGTCAAGACCTGAATCTGTAAGATTCCAGCCCTTAAAATTAGTATTACGTGGACAACAGACTGTGGAGCCAGGGTAATCTCTCTTGATTTTTATTGACATGCCTCTCAGGCAGCTGTCATGAGATTGCCCTGGCACAAACATTACTGTTGTAGCTCAGGGCAGGCTGTTTAGAGACATTTAAATCTGGATTTAAACACTGAGACTGAGGCCCAGTGCTGTAAGGGTTGTGGATTGTCCTACAGTTTTTGGGGTTCTGCGACAGACAGCAGTGGCCGTGAAGCCGCAATCTGCCAGGAAACCTGTTTGTAATCAACAACAGCGCTGCATTCAATGGATCTGTAACACAGGGCATGGACTGCGGCCAATTTCATTCTGCCCACTCCATCCCGTGTGTGTGTGTGTGTCAAGGATCTCACCGTTTTTCTCTCCCCCCATCGCTGTCTGTTTGAGGGGACTTCCACTCTGTCTGACAGCAACTTCCTGCAGAACACTGCCCGTGTTTATTCCTGTGTCAGGAAACGCATCACTTCATTACATCTCCCTCATCCTCAGAGAGAGAGAGAGACATCTGAGTAAGAGAAGCCCGAGTAATACAGACATGCTGGGGAAGAGGAGGAAGGAATGGCCGCTCAGTAATTATACGCCGTAGCGGGCCCCAGCTACACTGTGACCAAGGGACAGACAGGAACAGAAATGGAGAAGAAGGGACACAGGTGTGTGCTGTATGCCTGACAGCACTTCCACTCCCTACAGCAATATCCAGTCTTCTCTCTTTCCTGTTTATGAGGCAACTTCCTGCCGACGGTTCACATGAGTGTAACGTGCTGTGATCGGGTTGTCAGCTTTACTGATGATATAGCCCCGCCAATGGACTGCCACTGGACTGACCCCGGCTGTACTGTGTGCTATATATAGTACACACGTGTATAGTACATGTATACATGTACAGTACACACACACCCACATACACACATATAGATATATATATATAGAGAGAGAGAGAGACAGGGAGAGAGGGGGGGGAGAGAGAGAGAGATGAGAAAGTAGAAAGGATGAGGAATATAAAATGCTGAAATTTTTTTCAGACATGAAAATATGTGCCCACAATATATTGGCAACGATCCATTTGCTGTACATTGTACATTATACGGGGGTTAAAAATACATAAGAAAAGAGTGTTGATGTTTTTGTGACATGCTGGTATTGTTGCATTTCATATTTTCATGCATTTTATTTTTTTGTTCGTATTTTGACAATTTTTTTCTTTTAGCCAAGGTGAAGAAAGAGTAAAGGCAGGTTAACATCTGATAGACTTACACTAGTCAGTGTTTTACACTTCTCTGCCTGCTCTACCCACAAGATTCTGGAGAGCACCTTTGATTACTCTAGTGTTCTGGCTCCAGCCAACTTGCAGAGGATCAACTTCACTGTTTCTCCTTCTCATTCAGTTTCACCTATCTAGTGGTATTTTTCTCTGGTGGTATTTCTTATTGAAAATGCATGTGATAACGAAATGAACGTGTCGTACCGTTATAGAACGGATTACCTGTATGACTGACAGTACAACTTTGGTAATCCAGCCAAACTGTGGTTCTGGGTGTTGGGTGTGAGCAGTTAGTGCTGCTCAGGGACAGCTCCAGGGTGTGAAGTTCAAATCTGCCACTGCCTGTGTGATGTTTGTAAGTTCTCACCATGTCTGCATGTGTCTCCTAAGAGTACTCTGATTCCCTCCTGCGGTCTGTGCTGATTGGTGCCTCTAAATTGACTTCCTTGTGCAGGTGTGGCTCCGCCTTGCTCCCTGTGCCATCTGGGTGAGGATCCAGCTCAGCCAACCTTCCTCTGGATCATATAGTTACTGGGTCTACTGATGTGTAAAAGCTGAATGGACAGTTAAATAATTTTAAAAAAAACACATGGTATCATTGATTGATAAGGCATTCATCTAAACTGATCATCCTGGTGAGCACATTCTGTCCTGTTCTCCCCTGTGAGATCATTTCCAATTCATTGCAATTCTTTGTGTGTGTGTGTGTGTGTGTGTCCTCATGCATGCACTTTATTTGTACATAGGACAAGTCTTCAATAGATAGCAAATTTCATCAAGCTTAGATAATACTTCAGGTGCAGGAACTAATGGGACTTTTGAGATTTATGAGATAACCTCAATAAAACATAAAACAGCTGTATGTTCATGCACATAAACATTTGCACATGCACACTCACACACACGAAAATATGTGTGCACACAAAATGCACACAAAACACGCACATTTTTCTTTTGCTGGAGAAGCAGTACCTGTAAATTAAATCAGAACATTAAACAAGCCCAGACAAAACTATGCATAGAAAAAATAACTATATTGCACATCAGTACCATTGTACAGCAATGACCCGTTCTTTCACAGAAACAGGAGTGATTTTGATGGGTTATGGGATACAGTGAGAAGGCAGTGTGGGTTGAATTAAGAGGCTCTGGACAGAAGAACCAACGTAGTTATGTAGGTGTAAGAGCTCATGGGAGAGGTGTATCTGAGAGGCAGACAGGGAGGAAGACCATGCACAATATAATAATAATAATAAAGATCACTGCTCTACTGGAGGGCAAAAAAAGGAAAGGAGAGAAAGAAATGAGGACTGTAAAATGACAGAAAGGTTTAGTAGTTAAGGAGAGACCAAGAAGAAGAGACAGCAGAAGGGGAAATCCAAGTTTCCTCCTCCAACCACATTTAAGAGGCTGAGGCCCGAGGCTCTGGATGGGCCTGGGTGTGTTCTTATCTCTCTGCCTTTCTGGCAGCAGTTACCACATGCTGTCTGCTATCAAAAAGCTCAGAAAGCGTTTGCATAAATACCTCTGGTGTGAAGAGTGAAAAAAGTAGAACCCCGTTGTGGCTGTATGGCAGAAACACAGATATTCTACAGCTGACAAGAGAGTCAGCTGCTTCACGTTGAAAGTTTTCTTGCACGTGTTCTTGAGCATTCTGGAATGGGCGCGCTGTTAAACAGAGCTAAAGTAGCAATACAGACATGGGAACCTTGTGTTTCCAACCTGAACCCCCTAAACAAGGGTGTATGGAAGACAGAAGAAATGTAGGAGCAGAATATCTGGCCATAATGTAGAATATCTGTGGCATAACCTGATGTCAGTACAGCAGTTTTCCCACACAGAAGGGTACTACAGCTGGGCTTTATATAACTCTATTGCTGGGCTAAAAGAATAATTCCTTGCCATCTTGGTATGCAGATTACAAATAGCAGGTAATTAGACTGTGGTATCACGCTTTCATGTCTTACTGTTATTGTAAGTATAGAAAGACAGTGTTTGTGTTTGCTATCTGATTCTCCCTCTGTTGACCTTAAAAGCCAGGGGAACAATGCAGGCTTGTGCAATGGTGTCTGCACAGCTACCATAGTGTCAACATCACCTGCAGGGATGGCTGAAAGAGGCCTCTATCAGTTTTGGCTCATGGCGTGCATAGCAGCTGAATGCTTACTGATAAAATCGTTTTGATATATAAATTGGTTGATGCATCTGTTCCTGTTCCTGTAATTTATAATCATCCTGGACATAATCCATTATCATAGACACTATGTGAATTCCTATATATTCCCTATGTGAATGATCATTTTTTGAGTAATTCTTTCCAAAAACACCCAGTTGCTACAATCTGAAACAATTTGTCCAGTCAGTGATTGAGGATATGTCACAAATGAAAGGAGATAGCGTTCACCAGTTCATTTTTTTTCACGTCCATAGTGAGACACACCCTGCCTCCACCGTACACGTGTGTTTAACATTAACTCTTTGGTTCTGCTTCCTCTTTCGTATTTGTTTGTTCTCGGTTTCCAGGTGTTTTCCTGTCCTGCCTCGGTTCCGTTTCGGAAGGAGTTGGTCAAGTCCCTCTTCCGAAACGAATCGGGTACCAGCGATTCCCCCCACTCCTAGATCCACACCGCCCACAGCTCCCACTCTCTCTCCTCTATCCAACAATAACACAGAATTCCCTGTTTCCTCAGCTCGGCAAACAATGGTTGGACAGCTTTGATGGTGCAGGGTAGATTTGCTGTACACCGTTATCTTGCTCAGAGTGAGCACAGGAGAGATGTGGAAAGGCAACAAGCTTTTTAAATACTACCATGGATCTAATTGGTTTGCACTGATGTATTTATTCATTAGATATTTATTTTGCTGATGTTTTTTTTTTTCTATGTGGGTTACAGAAGAAGCCCCAAGAATTGCATTATGGCCGGTGTCAAGTCCTATGTAAAAACAAGGCTATGTACCTTCAGGCACATATGCAGAGAAAGGCAATATTGAGCGAATGCTCACTTTGACTTGACCTTTTCCACACCATGTGGTGATTGGGACCAGACAAAACACAGGGGCTTTCCAATGCCTAATACAATGGCCACTGGTGCTGTAACACAGAATGGTCGCCCTCCTAAGTGCCCAGACAGCATTGCAAAGAAGGTCATCCAGTCTCTGTGCGGATGTACGGCCATAAAACTTCTCTCTCCCTTTCAGTCCTTCCCTCTCTCCCTCCCTCCATCTCTCTCTCTCTCTCTCGCTCTCTCTGTCTCCCTCTCATTCTCTTGATCTATCAATGCTCGCGTTTGTTCCGTGATGTGTGTGTCCTTCTGGATTTGAGTTTCTCCCAGCAGCACTCCTCCGTCGCCCGCCCCCCAAACCCCCCCCCGGTCCCTGTCCTTTCGCTCCATACATCCAACTACTGGGGAGAAGAGAACAAGTGTGTGGGAGACATGGACAGGGGAAGGAAGGGGGGGGGGGATGACTCATTCACATACCACTGAGCACAACAGCACCCCCTGTTGGCAGGGCCAGGGAGCGAGGATGTGTGGGCGTATTGTCTAAGAAGCAGACATTACTTCACTGAGAGTCCCTCCCACTCTAATCTGTGGTTTCTGTAGGCATGTGCTTCTCAGGTGCGGACCGCGTTTCCTGCTGCCTGCGTTTCCAGATCAGTGCGGTGCCGCAAACCCTCAGTCCTTTCAATTGTTTTCTTTGTGTTTCCCATATGTAATTACAGCTAGAATTGATTGAAAGGGTTATTGTTGCTATTACATCGTCAAACATTGACAGATATATAGGGACAGAATGACAGCACTGCTAAGTAGCACTTTTGTGGTTTATGCAGTCATCAATGTCATTGTTCTTTGATCTTTAACGTTCTTACTGTAATTTTCACTTTCTTCTCATTAGGAGAAAGCTGTTGTGCCTTCCATAATTGATTTGCCAGTGCTTGTGTTGACAGGTCATGAAATTAAGCGCACTAACTGATTTCATTGGACTACAAAATAATCTATACGTAGCTCGCAGCAGTCAGAATTGAAAACCTGGGCCATGTAAAATTCTCCCTCAGAATTAAAATGTCAACACATCCAGGTAACTATGGACACGAGAACACAAATAAACACCAATGTAAGAATGCCAACTTTTCTCTCCATTTCTGTTTGCAAGTGATAAAATTTAAATAAGGCATCATTACTTATTATTAAACTTTCATAATTAAATATGGCATTTAATCATTGGTGATGAAATGTAGGCAATCTAAGAAGTTTCAGGTGTCTGTGTTTACATTTTGTGGTAAAAGTCGTTGAATGAGCTTTAATGGCAGTCCATTGAAGATTGTGTGGATGGACCACAATGCTACAGAACTATAATGCAAATATTTCACAATGCACCTGGAAATCACCATACGCTGAAAGTGCATCCCCTTGTAAATCCCAGGAAACACAATCAGGGGTAAGTCGCATCACCTGGAATGTTTTTCATTTTTTCTTTATTCATGCATGCTTTATGATGTCCTTATTGTCGAATGGGGAGTCCCCGAGGGCGATGGGGGAAAACACATTCTGAGATGGTGATTTGAGGAGGAGTCATTGGTAGCGTTGGATTAAAAATAGCAGGGATTCGTGTGTACTTATCTGCTTGCCAGGCCTCACAAATTCCTCTGCTGGTCTTACCTGCCTTTCTGCAATTTCACTGATAAGGAGCAGCTGAATGGGGTTAGCTGCATGAGAGATTGGGTTGTTTATGAAGTCTGTGTGTGTGTGTGGGCGCGTGTGTGTGTGTGTGAGTGTGTGCATGTCTTTATAACACTACAGCGCACGAGAGTGTGTGCATATGCATTCATTACAATTAGCTATTATTTGGCAGTATGGAAAATGTGGTCTTCACAGGTGCAGTATAGGATGGTAAAGGAATATGTGAAGGAACATACTGCATTTGTATGCTTTCTGTATGTACTTCTCAGTACGTCTTTGCGTTAATGTGCAATTTTGTAAATATGTTAGCCTTTGTACTGTATGTGTGTGTGCATGAGATAGACAGATAGATAGATAGATAGATAGATAGATAGATAGATAGATAGATTGATAGATAGGGAATCTATGTGAGTCTAAGAGAGAGAGAGACACTTTCTGTGTCAGTCTGCATCTCCTTTCTCACTGTCTTTGTACCCCTCTTTCTCTCTCTCTCCTTCTCACCCTCTGTCTTACCCACTGGCCCCCTCCTTTGCAGGAGCAAAAGGAAACTGCAATACAATGATAACGGCCTCAAACACAATGGGTCCTGCAACACACACACCAAGCCAAGACCAGTTTAGCCCAGAAAGGTCAGGAAGGCTCTGCCGGCTTTCATTTGGTTCCCGCCGTTATTATTGTTAGCGTTATAATGATTACTCTGATGGCCTTTATTTTTAAAATGTGGAACAGACCGGAAATACCAGTGAAATATGAAAATGCTGTTCAAAAAGGTTACTTTTTTTTTGTCCAGGACGCGTCTTTGACGTCAAATTCCCATGGCCTGGGAGTTTTTCAGGTTCTGTGTTTAAGATAGCGCACAAGCTTTCAGGTTGTGACCCTGGGTCTTTTTTCTCTGGAAAGCCTGCATTCTATGCATTTCATACAACAGCAATGTGAGTTTGAGAGAGCTCATTTTGAACTCATATAGAATTCAACCTGTTTTAAGTTATACTCTGCATTGAATTTATGTTTTAGCGGTCAGCAAGCATCCTGCAATGTTTATTTTGATGTAATTATTTCATTCATTTTCAGGCACCTTTTTCTGTAAACTTTAAAGCATTAACTTTATATATTTGCTCACAAAATGCCCTTATCCAGGATAACTGACATAGCTTACATATTCACATATTTTCCCTTCATACCACTCAATTTTCCCAGAGGCAATTCAGTTTAAGTGGCTTATTTATGGGTACAAAGGGCAGAGCCTCACCACCGATTCAAGCCAACAACCTTTTGGTTACAAGCCAGGTTTACTAACAGGTATACCCCTACACCACAGCAAACCCCTCAGTTCCTAGTTCAGATGGTTTTTGTCGCTTTTAATGTTTCTCCATTAATTAAAAATGACCTTCATGGCCTGCTGAACATTGCTATACCAGGATATTATGTTCCAGAACAAATAGTCCTGTCAGTTTAAAATTCTAATGAGGGGTGGAATAGACCTGAAAAATGAATGAACTGATCCAACACTAACAGCTAGCGATGATCAATGCAATTAAACATGTGTTATTCAATGAAAACATCACACACACACACACACACCATTATACAATCATGAAGGCAGCACAGTAACTACGTCACATTACACCAGGTATGTATGAACATGCATTACTTTTGGCATCTCTTGAAAAAGTCTGACTCAGCCTTACACTTGACAATTCCAGTGCATATCATTTTTTTTTTTTTTACTATTTTGTAACTTTTGGACCAGCTCACTGGACCACTGATCTGTGGGTGACAAGTGTCTTCCCTGACACCAGGGGGCAGTGGTTATGTATGCAGCTGCTTGGCATTCAGGATCACAGAACTAGACTGGACCCCTGCCCTGTGGGTACACTCACCATACTGATTTGTGTCGCTGGAATTGCACAAGCCTCACGTACGCACCCCTCCGCCCCAGCCGCAGTGTCACGATTTCACCTTTTTAACCACATCGGTCCCGTTATCTGTACAAATGCCCGTATTTGGGAACAGCACAGCACAGGACCCCAAATGTCAGGTCTTGCATAACCAGAGCGTTCTCCATTCTGACGCGCCCAAAGGTCACCATATTCAAGCAAACGCCTAAACAGTGACTCCAACGTCACACAACCACTGCTATCAAAAAGGAAGGTACGCTCTCTAAGGGCATGTTTTATGTAACCTGCATGTGTGCAATGGACTGATTATATTTAATGTCATTGTGTCCTTACGTTTATAGGCTACATGGGCAATATTGATATACCAAAGTGTTCTACTTTATTTTTTACCAGATGTTAATATTAACTTTCACAACATTCTGAATTTTTTTTTTTTTCAAATTTACCAATGTTTAATTTTGTTAATGTTGCTGTTAGAGTTTGAAACTGAGACTGAATGCACATTAAGGCATTTCATGTTTGTATGGAATTTGTTGTGTTTTTTTGCCATGAATTCCATTCATGTAGTGATTTATGGTATGTCATACCATATAAATGTAAGTGAAAGTGTAAACTGTAAAAACACACCACAGTAAGTTGATCGGTGCAAACCTGGGGAGAAAAATGGAGAAAACACAAAAACAGAACCATCATCATTATAGGCACAAAAAAAATCTTTGATGAACAAATGAGTAGCTCTATTCCTACCGCATTCTGAAAGATCGTATTTAAAGTTCAAAGGGAAAGCAGACTTTAGCGATAGAATTTTAGGATTTTGTGAGGCATAATTAATGTTTACATGATCAGAGGGAGACACGTAGCAGAGACCCGCAGATTAAAGGCGGGGTTAGAAAACGTGCCCGTTTTTCAGATCTCTTATTACTCTCTGTCTGTCTCTTTGAATCGAGCATGAAGTCTGTGCTCTCGAGAGCACTGCATCTTTTGTTCCGCCATCACACAGCGCTTGAAGTCATAAAGTGAGGATGACAGAGAGAGGGGCACTAAAAAAAGAAAATGAAAAGAAAAGGTCAGAAGTAGTGGGAGCAGGGAAGAGGAACAGACAGACCCCGAGAGAGGGAAAAAAAAAAGAGGAAGAAGGAGAGAGGTGAAGGAGGGATACAAGCAGGACAGACCCGCTTGTATACTGTACAAAGTCAGGATTTTGCCATCCGAAGTCTGAGAAAGCCATTGTTCGGAATCAAAGGGAGAAACCATGTCCTCTCTTTCTCCGTTACGATTGGTTTCCACTCGCCCGTCTCAGGCTGGTCCTCAAGTGCGTCAATACACTGTGTATGTGTGTGCCGGGGGGGGTGCATTGTTTCAGAAAATTCCACCCCCCCCCCCACCCCCTTTCCCCTCCTCTGTCTTCTGTGATTAACAATAGTCTATTCTGTGCCGTCCTGAGCAAGAGGGGGACACACCCATCCCATGACAGGACCACTGGGAGAGATTTTGGGTGGGGGCCAGGCTGGAGGGACAGTGCTTCAATTCTTGTCTATGGGAGTGAAGTTGTGAGGGTGGGGGGGGGGGTTCTCCCCCCTGTGTTTGCACACGCGTGCGTGTGTATGTCTGTGCGCGTGCGGGAGTGTGCGCGTCTCACTAATTGTCTCTGTGGGTGTGAGCGCACCCCCCCCCCCCCCCCCCCGCCTCCGCCCACCCCCTTTTTTGTGCCTGACTGTATCTGATTGTAGATCTGTGGCTGGGTTCACCCCTGTCTGTATGTCTGTCTGTGTTGTGTCTATGCATCTACCTCAGTCTAACAGAACAGTATTTCTGTGTGTTTCTCCTTGTTTCCCTTCCTGCTAATCTATGTGGCTCTCTCTCTCTCTCTCTCTCTCTCTCTATCTCTCTCTCTCTCTCTCTCTCTATCTCTCTCTCTCTCTTTCAGTACCCTTATTGATCTCAGCATTCTGTCAATCATAAATTCTGCCCTCTCCCTTTTCCACTGTCAACCTGAAATCAGTAAAAAAAAAAATGTACACCCTCCACCCTCCACCCCCTTATTCCCACACAATACCATCCATCAGCAAGAAGGAAAAAAAAAACAGGTCACTCATTCACCACTCTGCTTTGATAGACTAATCTGTCTAACCACAAAAAGGCCAGTCTTTGAACCTACACACTCATTGTCACATACTTAAATACACAGTACACGAGTCTTATGTCTGCACGAGTGCAATTATATAATTACTCCTTCTCTTATTGTTGCATATGAGGAGGGCTTTTGTACGGCAGTGGAATGTGGTGCGCTTGGCATTTTTCAGTAAAAGGGCAGTTTTCTCGCACCCGGTGCCAAGTCGGAGGGGAGAGTGAGATCATGGCTGGAGATGCCCACTCGATGGAGTCATGGCAGTCTCTCTCTCTGCCGGGGAACTCCAGACCGGCTCCCACTCAACTGATTGAGAAAGGATGGGGGCATTCCTGGGAATACCATGGGGGCATTCATGGGGCATACCATTTTATAAAGTGGGGGTTAAAGTTGAGGGCTTTAGACTGTGGGACCATGGATGAGGATGATAATTAAAATGAGAGAGCATGGCTATTATTGCAGGTAGACCAGTAGAGAAATAAGAACCCCCTCCTTTCCCCTGGATACAACAGAAGCAAGACAAGGTCACTGTCTTAAGGTTGAGTATAGTTACTGTAGGCTTTTGTTATTGGTAGAGAAAGTGCAAGAATTGCACTGTGCATACAGTAGCTCACATGAGATTCAATATGGAATACGGGCATGGTACTTCATCACAGAGCAGGAACAAAATTACTGTAGGAAGAGGCGTAATGCTTCAAGTACCCTCAGTAATAATCACTGAAAATGACAATAACATCAACATTATAAATCAAGTTGCAAAGCTAGGATGGATTCTGGCCTCATTTTTAGAAGCTATATCAGAATGTATTGTAGATAGAGTGTGTTCTTGATCTGAACTTCTTTGAGAATTCGAGAAAGTCCTTTTGCCGAGGGCATTCGTGCAGGAAAGGGTTAAAAGGCAGAGGTCAGAATGGTCGCTAGCAGTCTGAATATATTTGTGTAATTTTACTATGCTAATTATAATCATGCAATTACACCAAATTACATCATGATAACCGGGCCTGTATATTTTTTTTTCTTCACACCCTCTCCACCACCCACACTATCCTGTTTTTCTCTCCATCTTTTTTGTCTTCCACCCCCTCCATCCTTTCTGCCTCAGATTCTCATATTGTTTCACCAGCTGACAGGTGGAGAGTGAGAGCTGTCATCCCCACAATTAGAACAAGCATACACAACTTCACTCTCACACAGAGGCACTTCCTCATTGACTCTTGGAAGCAGTCCCAATGGCACATTGGTATATCCATAAATGTACAAATTCTCCTCGCAGACCATTGTTTCTAGTGCCATTAGGGACACATTAAGCAAAAGAAAGCCCAAAGACAAGCCAACACTGGACAAGTTAAAACTGACAACTTGGTTATGTTAAGGAGTATGAAAGCATAATTGTTAGAAATCATGCCCCACAAAATATCCATGTGTGGTGTTTCACCCAATCCGTCTGTAATTCTTTAGGTCTGAATCAATATAAGAAGCTAGTTTTTTTTTAGTTTAGAAGGGGTTTTTGCTCTGGATCCAAGTGTTTCAACTTTGAGCAGAAGACGCGCACCTCGTAACTTGAGAGACTTTAGTTGAATCAGGAAAATTGTTGCAACATAACTTCTCTGCTCAACCAGGAGGATTTCAACATCTCCTGGAACTCATGTTTAATTCCTTTTGGGCCGCAGTGTCAGCTGGTTCTCACTCCACCTGGTTCCCCGCTGACTGGTCCGGTAATTTGATTCTTGGAATAGATCAGGTACACATCCAGTAATATAATGAGGGTATGTTTCAGTGGGCTCCCACTTGGGTTATTACTGCTATTATCATTCACTCTGCAGTGAGGTCAGAGAGTGTCCAATAGACTGTCAACCTGATGCTGTGACATAATGCTGCTGACTCCACGATCTCACGGCAACCTATGGGTGCAATCAGTTCCAATTGCAATGCATTGCTGTCTTTGAATTTGAGTAATTAAAAAATATTTTTAAAAATATTTTTAAAAATTGAACCATGTATTACAATGTTTTCAGATCTTAGATACCATCACCAATTTATCAGTCACTAATTATGGAAATATATGTTGAAAGAATTTAAATCTTTTTTAAAAAAATTTAATCATTGCTGAAATGTGCCACTTGGACAAAGCATGTCATGGTTAGAATGTATGCCCCCTGTAAATTCTCCAAACAGGTGTCCTAAATAACCTCCTCTAGGCACGACTTACATAATGTCTGTTACATAACATCAAAATTGTATTTTGCTCACCTTTATAATAGTTTCTCCAATATTAAATGAGTTTGCTCTCCTGTGAAGTAAGGGGGAAAAAAATCATTAAATGGCCTTAAAATGCCTAAAAAGAAAATACATAGCAGAATATTGTGTAATGGGAAGGGGTTTGTTTCCTGGAGGGTCTTTTTTTAACCCTTTATTGTCTGAAGAACAGCAGTGTGGTGCTGTGGTCAGGGAGAAACAATTCATCACCAAGAGGCTGTAGCTTCATATGCTAAGGTGGGTGCTACTGTTGTGCCTTTGAACAGTGCATTTTTCCTATGCCCGCTTTATGCACGTTTAAGACATAAGCTATTCAGGTACACATAGATCAGGGTGTCTGCTCAACATATCAATAAAGTCGAATTGCTCAAGACCCAGGATCTTAAAGCTAATCTCATATAGCCCTGTGGCTGTCTAGGATGTGTGTAAGAGACAAACCTGATGAGGGGAGTCCATGGTACACCAAAACCACTATCTTGGGACATCACCTCCCATTCCGCTGGGTTTCGCCTAGTGACACCAGCTGTGGGATGGACGTCAAATATACGGTACAAAGAAACGTGGCTCAACAGCGACGCCATGTGTTAGATTTTGGAAAAACAGTTATTCTTCCAACTGTTCAATCGGGACCAGTTCGCCTGTATAATCTGATGTTACAGTAAATGGCTAGCCTTTTCACAGGACGACGTGAAATGCTGTGAATCGTTACATTTTTAGCAATGGCAGTTAAAATACGTGGTGTTGCTCATGGGTATTCATAGTTATAACATTCACAGAATATAAAGATAAGTAAAACGGACAATTGCGTGTCTTGGCGGTAATTATCGTGGTGCGCTGGTCGTTTCATAACTTCATTGACAGTCTGACATTGTATTTTCACTGATTTCCTAATCAAATTAGCTGGCTGTATGTACCGACAAGTAAAGCACAATATTTATGTTGTACAGTTAACTAGCTGCTCGTTTCATCTAGCAATATCACCAGGCACTCTAGCGATATCCTTCAATGAAAATACTGCACATAAGAAAAGCATCATAATATTGGACAGCAGTCAAAACAATATATACATTTTTATTCACATTTCACCGAGGTGTACAGTAAGTGTTGCATTGACTCGGTCTCCCTGAACAATTTGTCCATTCTGTTGATTTTCCCCGTGCCCACTCAGTGAAAAACTACTGTAGGCCTACTTGTGTAGCCTCTAGGGGGCGCATGTTTACTGGTACTGTGCACACCGCGCAAATGCATGCATGTTTGTTTGCATATTGCGCTTGTATCTATCTGATCGTCTGGTGTGCGGGCCCGTAACTCTCCAATCTTTTGTTTATCTCAAGCGCATTTTCCGTGGTGCACAAAATAAACAAAGCCTTTCGATCGCGTGACGCACATTTGCCGTCGCTGTCTTGTGTTATTAATACATAGCTGTAGTTTAAACAGACCATGACCATGAAAGGAAATGTTTCGTTTAATTGCACAGTCATTTTGGCGAGTCTTGGGTTTTATGTAGTGATGTTATCGTGAATAACAAGAATTGGAACTGGAAGAGAATGTG